>NC_044976.1:133291899-133315432 GCF_008728515.1 Papio anubis | reverse complement strand
AGGAAGGAAGGAAGGAAGGAAGGAAGGAAGGAAGGGAGGAAGAGAAGGAAGAAGGAAGGAAGGAAGGAAGGAAGGAAGGAAGGAAGGAAGGAAGGAAGGGAGGGAGGGAGGGAGGGAGGGAGGGAAGGAAGGAAGGAAGGAAAAAGGAAGAAAGAATGATTGCAAGATGAAAGAAAGAAAGAAAGAGGAAAGAAAGACAGAGAGAAAGAAAGAAAAGTAAGAGAAAACTAAAGAAAGAAGGAAAGAAAGAACAAGAGATAGCGAGAAAAGAAGGAAAGAAAGAAAGAGAGAAAGAAAGAAAGAGTAAGAAATAAAGAAACAAAGAGAAAAAAGAAAGAAAAGAAAGTAGGAAAGAAAGAAGAAAGACATAAAGAAGGAAAGAAAGAAAGATAGAGAGAGAAAGAAAGAAAGAAAGAGAGAAAAAAGAAAGAAAAGAAAGTAGGAAAGAAAGAAGAAAGACATAAAGAAGGAAAGAAAGAAAGATAGAGAGAGAAAGAAAGAAAGAGAGAAAAAAGAAAGAAAAGAAAGTAGGAAAGAAAGAAGAAAGACATAAAGAAGGAAAGAAAGAAAGAAAGAGACAAAGAAAGAAAGAAAAGAAAGTAGGAAGAGAGACAGAAAGAAAGAAGGAAAGAATGAAGGAAAGAAAGAAAGAAATTAGGAAAGAATGAAAGAAAGAAAGAAGAAAGGAGAGACAGAAAGAAAAGAGAGAAAGAAAGAAGGAAAGAAGGAAATAAAGACAAAGAAGAAAAGAAAAAGAAGGAAAGAGAGGAAAGACCAAAAGAGAAAGAAAGAAAGGAAATAAAGAAAGCAAGAAGAGAAGAGAGAAAGAAGAAAGAAAGACTGAAAGATAGAAAAGAAAGAAAGAAGGAAAGAAAGAAAAAAGAGAGAGAGAGAAGGGAAGAAAGGAAGGTAGAAAAGAAAGACAAGAAAGAAAGCAAAAGCGCCTACAGCGCCCAGTATTCCCAGGTGGTCTCCCATCCAAATACTTACCAGACCCTACCCTGCTTAGCTTCCAAAATCAGACAAGATAGGGCGTGTTCAGTGTGGTATGGCTGTAGACACCTGCAGAGCCGCCTGGCTGCCCCAAGAGCTCGACCCATCCATGCCCACCAGCTTCCAGCTGGCACCACCAGTCCAGGGCCGCCGGGCTCAGATTGGGACCCCGGAGTCACTCACCCACAGCCTTCCCCCAGCTCCCGAGCTCCTGAGCTTCCACCACGTCAGGCCCGCTCGGAATAGGAAGTGCTCCGAGGCGTTAGGGCCCAGGGCCCAGGATCCTAGGACCCCATCCGGTCCTCCACCCTGTCACAGATGTATTCTTTTGGACCCTGGGCCGCTCAGGAGCTCCTTCGAGGCCCCCTCATGCCCCACCCACCCAGAGCCATCATGGCTGGTCAAGGACGAACAGCTGGAACAGCTGCACGTGACCTTTTTCTCACAGCACCCCCACAAAGGTCACTTGTCCAGACCAAGACCTGGCCGGTGGGCAAGAGGTCGTGGGGGGTTGGGGATTGGGGGATGGCCCTGCTTTGCCCCAGGCTGGCACTAGCAGCCTGATCGCCAGCGAGAGGGGCTGAGAGAAACCCAGACACACCCCACCACTACCAGGAGCAAATCCATAGCCCCACACACAGACACACCCGGGCGCTCACGCACAGAAACCCCCACACGTGCGTGTGCACAGACACAGACATACAGACACACACACTCAAACACATGCACGCACAAACAAACGGCTTGAAGGAGAGCAAGAAAGAGATGGATGGAGAGATTGAAACTGATGGTGAGAGAGACATCCATGGAGAGAGACAGGGGAAAGGCAGAGGGAAACAGACAGACTGAGATTCAGAGAAAGAGAGAGAGACAGAGAAAGAGAGAGAGACAGAGAGACAGAGGGAAGGTGACAGAAATAGCAGGAGGTGCAGGGGAAACCCAGAAGATAGAGGGGGAGGGAGATAGAGAGCTAGAGAGATAGAACCATGGAGAGGGACGCCCTTCTCCAGTAGGCAGGGCCCTTTTGAGCAGGCTGGTATAGGGTGGAGGGGGAATGGGCTGAGCCAGAACAGGGTGACCAGGTCGTCCATGCAAGAGGAGCAATGGAGTGCTGAGACTGGTTTTGTCTAGGGTTAATTGCTTGTTTAGAGGTGTTTTTATATGCTCTTTAATTCGTTGGCACCTCCCTGTGCTCCTGGTGCTGTGTATTGGCCCCTAGATTCGCAGAGTGCAACCGTCCATATGGTAGGAGCCATGGCACCGGGCGTACACACAGTGCCCGAGGCCTGGGTCTCTGGCATGTCCTCGGGACTGGAGTTTACACGAAGTTGGTGGCAATGGAATCCGGGTGCACATGGACTGTTTTCCTGATGGCTAGCAAAGCAATGTCTACCCCCGGATAAAGCGGCCCATGAGCTCTGGAGCGGAGGTCTTGGCTGGTGTGTGTGACACCCGCTGCCCCTGCCTGCCCCTTCCCCTGGTTTGGAAGGTTGCAGCGTCGTTCGATGTGTACATTGAATTGCCTGGGCATTCCGGGTGTGGGAAGGCAGCGTGAAGGGCAGGGAACCTGCACCTGCGCCTTTATGGTCCCACCCCCTGCCCTCCAGGGATGGACCCGGGCTCCTAGCTTGGCGGCAGCGAGGTGGAAGCATTGGGAGGCTGCTGCCCCATTGTGCTTTTGTGGCGGACCCCAAAGAGGACATCCCCAGCTGCAGCAAGGCTGTAGGCGGGCGATAAATTGGGAGCAGCGTCCGGGGAGGTTGGGAAACATGGCAACAGTAGGGGGAAGGGAGGGAGGGGGAAGCCACACAAGACTACTACAGGCTGTGCGCAGTGAATCACGCCTGTAACAACAGCACCTTGGGATTCCAAGGAGGGTAAATCACGAGGTCAGGATATCCAGACCAGCTTGACTAACACAGTGCCGTCTCTACTAAAACTTCAAAACATGAGCCCAGCATAGGGATGGGTGCCTGTAGTCCCCGCTGCTCAGGAGGCTGAGGCAGGAGAATGGTGTGAATGAGTGAGGTGGAGCTTGAAGTGAGCCGAGATCACGCCACTGCACTCCAGCCTAGGTGACAGAGCGAGACTCTGGAAGTAAAAGAGCATAAGAAAGAAAGAAAGAAAAGAAAGAAAGAAAGAAAGAAAGAAAGAAAGAAAGAAAGAAGAGATAGAGAAGGGAGGAAAGGAAGGTAGAAAAGAAACAAAGACAAGAAAGAAAGCAAAAAACCCTGTAGCACCCAGTATTCCCAGGGGGTCTCCCATCCAAGTGCTAACCAGACCCGGCACTGCTTAGCTTCTGAGAACAGATGTGGTGGGGTGGGCTCAGGGTAGTATGGCTGTAGACACCAGCAGAGGCCCTTAGCTGCCCCAAGAGCCCGGCCCAGCCATGTCTGCTGGCTTCCAGCTAACACCAACAGCCCAGGGACGCTGGGTTCAGATCGAGACCTCGCGAGAACCTGGCTCATGGCCTTCCGCCGGCTCCCGATCTCCCAAGCTTCCAACACGTCGGGACCGCTCGGAATAGGGAGTGCTCCAAGGCATCAGGGCCCAGGGCCCATGCTTCTGGAACACTGTTCAGTCCTCTGCCTTGTCGCAGAAGTATTCTTTTGGATCTCTGGCAACTCAGGAGCACCTCCGTGGCACCCTCTTGCCACAGCCACCCAGAGCCGTCAGGGTTGTCCAAGGGCGAACAGCACTCCCAGCCGCAGGTGGATTTTTGTCACAACGTGCCCACCACAGTCGCTTGTCCCGACAAAGACCCAGCCGGTGGTCAAGAGGGTGTGGGGGATTGGGGGTTGGGGGATGGCCCTGCTTTGCCCCAGGCTGGCACTAGAGCCCGCAGCCTGATCTCCAGCCAGAGGGGCTGAGAGAAACCCAGACACACGCCAACACCACCAGAAGCAAATCCACAGCCCCACACACACACAACAGGGCTCTTGCGTGTGGGAACCCACACACGCATGCACACACACAGACATACACACATACACACACTCACATGCACACACACACAGCCTGAAGAAGACAAAGGAAGAGATGGTTGGTGAGATTGAAACCAAAGAAGGGAGAGAGACATCCATCGAGAGAGACAGGCGAAGGGGAGAGGGAAAGAGAAGGACAGAGATTCAGAGAAAGAGAGTGGGACAGAGAAAGAGAGAGAGACAGAGAGACAGAGGGAAGGTGACAGAAGTAGTGGGAGGTGCAGGGGCAAACCCAAAAGAGAGAGGGGGAGGGAGCTAGAGAGCGAGAGAGATAGAGGTATGGAGAGGGAGCACCTTGCTCCGGTAGGCAGGGCCCTTTTGAGCAGGCTGGGAAAGGGTGGAGGGGGCTTGGACTGGGCTGGAACAGGGTGGCCAGGCCGTCCATGTGAGAGGAGCAATGCAGCACTGATATGGATGTTGTCTTGGATTAATGGCTTATTTTGGAGATGGGTATCTTAGGCTCCTTCCTTTGTTGGCAACTCCCTGGGCTCTTGGTGCAGTGTGGTGGGTTCCTTGATTTGCAGAGTATGCCCACCCATTTGTTGGGAGCCATGGCACCAGGCATGCCCACGAGGCCCGAGACCTGGGTCTCTGACGTGTCCTCCAGGCTGGAGTTTACACGAAGGTTGTGGCAATGGGAATCTTGCTGCACAGGGACAGTTTCCCTGGTGGCTGGTGAAGCAATGTCCCTCCACCAGATAAAGCAGCCCCTGCGTTCTGGAGCAGAGGTCGTGGCTCACCTGTGAGGCACCCACAGCCCCTGCCCACCCCTTCCTCCAGTTTGGAAGGTTGCAGTGGTACCCGATGAGTTGATTGAATCTCCTGGGCGTTCCAGGAGGGGGAAGGCACCGTGAACAGCAGGGAACCCGTGCCTACGCCTTTGGGGTCTGGCACCCTGTCCTCCCGGGCTGGAGTCGGGATCCTGGCGGGATGTCAGCGAGGGGAAAGCACTGGGATGCTGCTGCCTGATGGTGCTTTGGTGATGCTCCCCCAGGAAGGAGGTCCCGGCTGCAGCAGGAGTGTAGGGGTGCCATGAATGGGGAGCAGAATCAGGGGATGTTGGAAAGCATGGTGACAGTAGGGCAAAGGGAGGGAGGGGGGAAGTCAAAAAAGCCTACAGCAGGCTGGGTGCAGTGGATCACGCCTGTAATCAAAAGCACTGGGGAGGGAGGCGAGGTGGGTGGATCAGCGATCAGGTCAGGTCAGCCACAACACGGTGAAACCGCATCTCCACAAAAACAACAAAACATGAACTGGGCGTGGCAGCGGGCACATGTAGTCAGCTGCTCGGGAGGCTGAGGCAGGAGAATGGCGTGAACATGGGAGGCAGAGCTTGCAGTGTGAGCTGAGATCCCGGCGCCACAGCACTCAGCAGGTGACAGAGCAGGCTGCCCGTCTGGAAGGGGAAAAGGGAAGGGAAGGAAATTGAGCGGCAGGCAGGGAGCAGAACTGACGGCAAACCGGCATTGCGGCGACGGCCGTTGGTGACGTGCAGAACCATCCAGGCGAAACCCGCCGCCGCCCGCCGCTGCCGCTGCTGCCGCTGCCACGGAAATCAACGCTGCAGATCGGCGGATCATTGCGCCGATCCAGCGCAATCATCAAATCAGGTCAACAGGCCCGACCCTGCCCTGTCTTTACAGAGATCAGGCCCGAGATCCAGTAGCCAAGGGTGGTATCACCGTAGACACCAGTAGAGGCGCCTGGCTGCCCCAAGAGCCCAGCAAAGCCATGCCCGCCGGGTTCCAGCCCGCACTGCCAGCCCGGGGTTGCAAGGCTCGGATGGGGAACCCCGTGCCGCTAGCCCACGTCCTTCACCTGGCTCCCGACATCCTGAGGTTCCACCACGATGGGCCGGCTCAAAACAGGGAGTGCTCCGATGCATCAGGGCCCAGGGCCCATGATCCTAGGACCCCGTCGGGTCCTCCGCCCTGCCGTGGAGGTATTCTTTTGCATCCCTGGCCGCTGAGGAGCTCCTGCAAGGCCCCCTCTTGCCCCACCCACTCAGAGCCGACAGAGCTGGCCAAGGGCGAACAGTCGGATGAGCCACGCATGGTCTTTTTCTCACAACGCCCCCAACAAGGTGGGCAACAGGGAGTGGGGGTTGGGGGTTGGGAGATGGCCCTGCTTTGCCCGGAGCTGGCACTAGTGCCGGCTGCCTGATCACTGGAAAGAGGGGCTCAGAGAAACCCAGACACACCCCACCACCACCAGGAGCAAATCCACAGCCACACACAGAGACACACCCGGGCGCTCGTGCATGGGAACCCACACACAAGTGCATGCACAGACACAGAAACACACACACACACATGCACGCCCACACAAAGGGCTTGAAGGAGAGCAAGGAACAGATGAATGGAGAGATTGAAACCGAGGGAGCGAGAGAGACAGCAATCCTGGGACAGGGGAAGGGGAGAGGGAAAGAGACAGACAGAGAGGCAGAGAAAGAGAGAGAGACAGAGAGACAGAGGGAAGGTGACAGAAGTAGCATGAGGTGCAGAGGCAAACTCAGAAGAGAGAGGGGGAGGGTGCTGGCGAGCAAGAGTGATAGAACCTCGGAGAGGGAGCTCCCTGCTCTGGTAGGCAGGTCACTTTTGAGCAGGCTGGGATAGGGTGGAGGGGGCATGGGCTGAGCCAGAACAGGGTGGCCAGGCCGTCCATGCAAGAGGAGCAATGGAGCTCTGAGACAGGTTTTGTCTTGGGTTAATTGCTTGTTTGGAGATGGGTTTCGTAGTCTCCTTCCTTTGCTGGCACCTCCCTGTGCTCCTGGTGTGGTACATTGGGCCCCTAGATTTGCAGAGTGTGCCCATCCATTTGGCAGCAGCCATGCCACTGGGTGTGCCCACGGCGCCCGAGGACTGGGTCTCTGGCATGTCCTCGGGACTGGCGTTTACACGAAGTTGGTGGCAATGGAATCCGGATGCACTGGAACTCTTTTGCCGCTGGCTGGCAAAGCAATGTCCTTCCCCTGGATAAACCGGCCCCTGCGTTCTGGAGGGGAGGTCTAGGCTGGCGTGTGTGGCACCCGCTGCCCCTGCCCGCCCCTTCCCCCAGTCTGGAAGGTTGCGGTGGCGCCTGATGCGTGCATTGAATCGCCTGGGAGTTCGGAGATCGGGAAGGCAGCGTGAACGGCAGGGAAGCTGCGCCTGAGCCTTAATGTTCCCACCCCCTGCTCTCCCGATTTGGAACTGGGCTCCTGGCTTGGCGGCGGCGAGGCGGAAGTGGTGGGAGGCCGCTTCCTGGTCGTGCTGTCATGGCGGACCCCCAAAAGGACGTCCCTGGCTGGGCTGTGGCGGGGATGTAGGCGGGCGATAAAGTGGGAGCAGAGTCCGGGGAGGTTGGGAAGTCTGGCGACAGTAGGCGGAAGGGAGAGAGGGGTGAAGTCACAAAAGACTACAGCAGGCCGTGCACGGTGGATCGTGCCTGTAACCACAGCACGTTGGGATTCCGAGGAGGGTGGATCACGAGGTCACAAGATCCAGACCAGCCTGGCTAACATGGTGAAACCCCGTCTCTACTAAAACTACAAAACTTGAGCCCCACATGGGGGCGGGCTCCCCCCATGCACAGGAGGCTCCCCTCAGCTCAGGAGGCTGAGGCAGGAGAATGGCATGAACCTGGGAGGAGGAGCTTGCAGTGAGCCGAGATGGCGTCACTGAACTCCACCCTGGGTGATAGAGCAAGACTCCATCTGGAAGAAAAAGAAGGAAAGAAAGAAAGAGAGAAAGAAAAAAAGAAAGAAAGAAAGAGAGAGAGAGAGAGAGAAAGAAGAAAGAAAGAGAGAAAGGAAGAAAGAGAGAGAAAGACAGAAAGAAAAGAAAGAAGAAAGAGAGAAAGAAAAAGAAGGAAAGAAAGAAAAAGAGAAAGAAGAGAGAGAGAGGGAAGGAAAGAAAGGAAGGTGGAAAAGAAAGGCAAGAAAGAAAGCAAAACAGCCTACAGCACCCAGTATTCCCAAGTGGTCTCCCACTCAAGCACTAAGCAGGCCTGACCATGCTTAGCTTCCGAGATCAGACGAGATCGGTCACGTTCAGGGTGGTACGGCTGTAGACACCAGCAGAGTCGCCTGGCTTCCCCAAGAGCCCGGCCCAGCCATGCCCACCAGCTTCCAGCTGGCACCACCAGCCCTGGTCTGCCCAGCTCGAATCAGGACCCCTGAGCCGCTGGCCAGTGGCCTTCCCCCAGCTCCTGAGATTCCGAGGTTCCACTACGTCAGGCCCACTCAGAAGAGGGAGTGCTCCAAGGCGTCAGGGCCCAGGTCCCAGGATCCTGGGACCCCGTCCCATCCTCAGTCATCTCATGGAAATATTCTTTTGGATCCCAGGAGGCTCAGCAGCTCCTGGGTGGCCCCCTCTTGCTCCACCCACCCAGAGCCGTCAGGGATGGCCAAGGGTGAACAGCCGAACTGTTCACAATGTCCCCACCACAGTCGCTAATCCCGACCAAGACCCGGCCGGTGGGCAAGAGGGCGTGGGTGGTTGGGGGTTGGGGGATGGCCCTGCTTTTCCTCAGGCTGGCTCTAAAGCCGGCAGCTTGATCACTGGTGAGAGTTGCTGAGAGAAACCCAGTCACACCCCACCACCACCAGGAGAAAATCCACAGCCCCACACACAGACACACCTGGGTGCTCACGCTCAGGAACCCACACACGTGCACGCAAACACACACACACACACACACACACATATTCACACACATGCAAACGGCTTGAAGGAGAGCAAGGAAGAGAAGGATGGAGAGATTGAAACTGAGGGAGGGAGAGAGACAGTGGTCAAGAGAGACAGGGGAGGGGGAGAGGGAAAGAGACAGACAGAGAGGCAGAGAAAGAGAGAGGGACAGAGAAAGAGAGAGAGACAGAGAGACAGAGGGAAGGCAAGAGAAGGAGTGCGAGGTGCAGGGGCAAACCAAGAAGAGAGAGGGTGAGGGATCTACAGAGTGAGAGCGATAGAGCCTTGGAGAGGGAGCGCCCTGCTCCAGTAGGCAGGGCCCTCTTGAGCAGGCCAGGATAGGGTGGAGGGGACATGGGCTGGGCCAGAAGAGGGTGACCAGGACGTCCATGCAAGAGGAGCAATGGAACGCTGAGACGGGTTTTGTCTTGAGTTAATTGCTTGCTTTGGAGGTTTGTTTCATAGGCTCCTACCTCTGTTGGCACCTCCCTGTGCCCCTGTTGTGGTGCGTTGGGCCCCTAATTTTGCAGAGTTCGCCCATCCTTTTGGCAGGAGCCGTAGCACCAGACATGCCCACAGAGCCCGAGGCCTGGTTCTCTGGCATGTCCTCGGGACTGGAGTTTACACGAAGTTGGTGTCAATGGAATCCAGGTGAACAGGGACTGTTTTCCTGGTGGCTGGCAAAGCAATGTCCTTCTCCCGGATAAAGCGGCCCCTGCGTTCTGGAGCAGAGGCCTTGATTGGCGTGTGTGGCACCTGCTGCCCCTGCCCACCCCTTCCCCCGGTTTGGAAGGTTATGGCAGCACCCCATGAGTGCATTGAATCGCCTGGGCGTTCTGGGAGTGGAAAGGTAGCGCGAACGGCAGGAACCTGCGCGTACATATTTATGGTCTGGCCCCCTGCCCTCCCGGGATGGACCTGGGCTCCTGGCATGGTGGCGGCGAGGCGGAAGCAGTGAGAGGTTGCTTCCCAGTTGTGCTTTCATGGTGGATACCCAAGTGGATGTTCCTGGCTGCGGCAGGGCAGTAGGCAGGCAATGAAGTGAGAGCAGAGTAAGGGGAGGTTGGAAAGCATGGCGACAGTAGGGTCAAGGAAGGGAGGGGTGAAGTCACAGAAGACTATAGCAGGCCATGCACGGTGGATCACACCTGTAACCACAGTACATTGGGATTTGGAGGAGGGTGGATTATGAGGTCAGGAGATCTAGACCAGCCTGGTTAACATGGTGAAACCCCGTCTCTACTAAAACAGCAAAACATGAGCCTGACCCAGGGGTGGGTGCCTGTAGTTCCTGCTGCTTGGGAGGCTGAGGCAGGAGAATGACATGAATGCATCAGGTAAAGCTTGCAGTGAGCCAAGATCACGGCACTGCACGCCACACCGGGTGACAGAGTGACACTCTGTCTGGAAGAAAAAGAAAGAAAGAGGAGAAAAGAAAGAAAAGAAAGAAAGAAAGAAAGAAAGAAAGAAAGAAAGAAAGAAAGAAAGAAAGAAAGAAAGAAAGAAAGAAAGAAAGAAAGAAAGAAAGGAAGGAAGGAAGGAAGGAAGGAAGGAAGGAAGGAAGGAAGGAAGGAAGGAAGGAAGGAGAGAAAGAAAGAAAAAGAAAGAGAGAAAGAGAGAGAGAAAGAAAGAGAGAGAGAAAGAAAGGAAGGAAGGAAAGAGAGAGAAAGAAAGAAAATAAAGAATGAAGGAAAGAAAAGAAGGAAAGAAAGAGAAAGAAAGAAAGAAAGAAAAGAAAAGAAAGAAAGAAAGAAGGGAGACAGAGAGAAGGAAACAAAAGAAGGTAGAAAAAAAAGAATGAGAAGCAAAGCAAAAAGCCTACAGCACCCGGTATTCCCAGGCGGTCTCCCATCCAAGTACTAAACAGGCCCGACCCTGCTTGGCTTCCGAGATCAGATGAGATCTCCTGTGTTCAGGTTGGTATGGTCGTAGACGCTGGTAGAGGAGCCTGGCTGCCACAAGAGACCAGCCCAGCCATGTCTGCCAGCTTCCAGCTGACACCGCCAGCCTGGAGCCGCCGGGCTCGGATCAGGACCCCCGAGCCTCCAGCCTGCGCCCTTCTCCTGGCTCCTGAGTTCCTGACTTTCCACCACGTCGGGCCTGCTAGGAACAGGGAGTGCTCCGAGGCATCAGGGCCCAGCGTCCACGACCCTGGGAACCCGTACCGTCCTCCACCCTGTCGCAGAGGTATTCTTTGGATCCCTAGCTGCTCAGGAACTCCTGTGAGGCCCCTTCTTGCCGCACCCACCCAGAGCCATCAGGACTGGCCAAGTTTGAACAGCCGACCCAGCTGCGCGAGGCCTTGTTCTCGTAACGCCCAAACTACGGTCGTTTGTTCCGACCAAGACCTGGCTGGTGGGCAAGAGGGCATGGGGCATTGGGGGTTGGGGGATGCTCTGTTTGCCCTGGGCTGGCACTAGAACTGGAAGCCTGATCCCTGGGGAGAGGGGCTGAGAGAAACCCAGACACACCCCACCAACACCAGGAGCAAATTCACAGCCCCACACACAGACACTCGCATGCAGTAACCCACACACTTGCGAGCACAGGCACACAGACACACACACACACACACACACATGCATGCATGCACAAATGGCTTGAAGGAGATCAAAAAGAGATGGATGGAGAGACTGACACCGTGGGAGGGAGAGAGACAGTGATCGAGAGAGACAGGGGACAGGGAGAGGGAAAGATACATACAGAGAGGCAGAGAGAGAGGAACAGAGAAAAAGAGAGACAGAGGGAAGGTGACAGAAATATCACGAGGTGCAGGGGCAAACCCAGAAGAGAGACGGGGTGGGAGCTAGAGAGTGAGAGCAATAGAGGCTTGGAGAAGGAGCACCCTGCTCCTTTAGGCAGGGCACTTTTGATCAGGCCGGGATAGGGTGGATGGGGCTTAGGCTGGGTCAGAAAAGGGTGATTAGGCAGTCCACGCAAGAGGAGCAACGGAGCGCTGTGATGGGTTTTCTCTTGGATTAATTGCTTGCTTTGGAGGTGGGTTTCATAGGCTCCTTCCTTTGTTGGCACATCCATGTGCTCTTGATGTTGTTCGGTGGGCCCCTTGATTGGCAGAGTGTGCCCGTACATTTGGCAGGAGCTGTGGTAACAGGCGTGCCCACAGGGCCCGAGGTCTGGGTCTGTGGAGTGTCCTCAGGACTGGAGTTTACACGAAGATGGTGGCAATGGGAATCTGGGTGCAGAGGGACTGTTTTCCTGGTGGCTGGAGAAGCAATGTCCCTAACCCGGATAAAGCAGCCCCTGCGTTCTGGAGCGGAGGTCTTGGCTGGTGTGTGTGGCTCCAGCTGCCCCTACCTGCCCCTTTCCCCAGTTTGGAAGGTTGCAGTGGAGCCCGATGAGTGGATTGAATCGTCTGGTCATTCCCGGAGCAGGAAGGCACCACGAATGGCAGGGAACGCGTGCCTGGGCCTTTGGTGTCCGGCCACCTGCCCTCCCAGACTACAGCTGGGCTCCTGGTGGGGCAGCAGTGAAGCGGAAGCAGTGGAATTCTGCTGCCCGGTGATGCTTTGGTGGCAGACACCCAGGAGGAGGTCCCCGATTTTGGCAGAGGTGTAGTAAGGTGATAAAGGGGGAGTACAGTCAGGGGAGGTTGGGAAGAAAGAAAAAGAGAGAAGGAAAGAAAGGAATGCAGAAAAGAAACAAAGACAAGAAAGAAGGCAAAAACCCTACAGCACCTGGTATTCCCAGTCGGTCTCCCATCAAAGTACTATCCAGGCCCGACCCTGGTTAGCGTCTGAGATCAGATGAGATCTCGCGTGTTCAAGGTGGTATGGCCATAGATGCTGGCAGAGGTGCCTGGCTGCCACAAGAGGCCAGCCCAGCCATGCCTGCCAGCTTGCAGTAGGCACCGCCAGCCCAGGGCCTCCGGGCTTGTATTGGAACCCTGACCCACTCGCCCCTGGCCTTCTCCCAGCTCCCGAGCTCCCGAGCTTCCACCACGTACGGCCCACTCGGAACAGGGAGTACTTCGAGGCATCAGAGCCCAGGGCCCACGATCCTGGGACCCTGTCCAGTCCTCCACCCTGTCCCATGGTATTCTTTTGGATCCCTGGTAGCTCAGGAGGTCCTGCGAGGCCCCCTCTTGTCCCACTCAGCCAGAGCCATCAGGGCTGGCTAAGGGAAAACAGGCAGCCCAGCGGTGCATGGACTTTTTCTCACAATGCCAACACCTGGACCGGTGCTTTTGGGATCCGGCCCCCTACCTTCCCAGGCTGAAACCGGGCTCCTGGTGGGGCAGCAGCTAGGCAGATATTGTGGAATGCTTCTGCCGGGTGGTACATTGGTGGTGCACCCCCAGAGTGAGTTCCCCAGGTGTCTCGGGGGTGTAGTGGCGTGATAAAGGGGGAGAAGAGTCAGGGGAGGTTGTTAAGCATGGCGATAGTAGGGGAAAGGGAAGGAGGGAGGAAGCCACAAAAGCCTGCTGCAGGCTGAGCGGGGTGGATCACAAATGTAATCCCAGCACTTTGGGAGGTTGAGCCGTGTGGATCACGAGGTCAGGAGTTCCAGGCCAGCCTGGCTTACACGGTGAAACCCCGTCTCTACTAAAACTACAAAACATGAGCCGGGGGTGCTGGTGGTGGTGTGTAGTCCCAGCCGCTCGGTAGACTGAGGCAGGAGAATGGCGTGAACCAGGAGGCGGAGCTCGCAGTGAGATGAGATTGCGCCATTGCACTACAGCCTGGGTGACAGAGCGAGACTCCGTTTGGAAGAAAAAGAAAGAAAGAAAGAAGGAAAAAAAGGAAGGAAGGAAGGAAGGAAGGAAGGGAGGGAGCGAGGGAGGGAGGGAGAGAGAGAGAGAGAGAGAAAGAAAGAAAGAAAGAAAGAAAGAGAGAGAGAGAAAGAGAAAGAAAAGAAAGAAAGAAGGAAAGAAAGAGGAAAGAATGAAAGAAAGAAAGAGAAAGAAAGAAAGAAAGAAAGAAAGAAAGAAAGAAAAGAAAAGAAAGAAGAAAAGAAAGAAAGAAAGCAAAAAATAAGAGAGAGAGAGAGAGAGAAAAGGGAAGAAAGGAAGATAGAAAAGAAAGAAAGACAGTAAAAAAGCCTACAGCACCCGGTATTCCAATGCAGTCTCCCAACCAAGTACTAACCAGGCCCAACCCTGCTTAGCTTTGGAGATCAGACAAGATCAGGCACGTTCAGGGTGGTATGGCCGTAGACGTGGGCAGAGGCTCCTGGGTGCCCCAAGAGCCCGGCCTAGCCATGACCACCGGCTTCCAGCCAGCATCGCCAGCCCTGGGCCACCGGGCTCCTTTCGGGACCCCTGGGGCGCTGGCTCTCAGCCTTACCCGCTCCCGAGCTGCCGAGCATCCACCATGTCGGGCCCGCTCAGAACATTGAGTGCTCCGAGGTGTCAGGGCCCAGGGCCCACGAGCCCCTGGGACACCGTCCAGTCCTGCGCCCTGTCACGGAGGTATTCTTTTGGATCACTGGCTGCTCAGGTGTTCCTCCGAGGCCTCCCCTTGCCCCA
Source organism: Papio anubis (assembly GCF_008728515.1). Taxonomy (NCBI): domain Eukaryota; kingdom Metazoa; phylum Chordata; class Mammalia; order Primates; family Cercopithecidae; genus Papio; species Papio anubis. Next base: position 133,301,303 of record NC_044976.1, on the reverse strand, counting down.
CCCACCCAGAGTAGCCTGAGCTGGCCAAGGGCGAACATCCAGACGAGCTGCTCATGGCCCTTTTGTCACAACGCCCCAACCACGGTGGCTTGTCTGGACTAAGTTCCTGCCGGCGGGCAAGAGGGTGTGCGGGATTGGAGGTTGGGAGATGGCCCTGCTTTGCCTAGAGCTGGCACTAGAGCCGGCAGCCTGATATCCAGTGAGAGGGACTCAGAGAAACCAAGACACACCCCACCACCACCAGGAACAAATCCACAGACCCACACACAGACACACCCGGGTGCTCCCGTGTGGGAACCCACACACACAAGTGCGCACACACACAGAAACACACACACAGACATACACACACACAGATGCACACACACACAAACAGTTTGAAGGAGAGCAAGGAACAGATGGATGGAGAGATTGAAATGGAGGGAGGGAGAGAGACAGCGATGGAGAGAGAGGAGGGTGGAGAGGGAGAGAGACAGACAGAGAGACAGAGAAAGAGAGAGAGGCAGAGAAACTGAGGGAAGGCGACAGAAGTAGCACGAGGTGCAGGGGCAAACCCAGAAGAGAGAGGGAGAGGGAGCTAGAGGGGGAGGGAGCTAGAGAGCGAGAGTGATAGAGTCTTGGAGAGACACCGCCCTGATCTGGTTGGCAAGGCCCTTTTGAGCAGACAGGGATAGGGTGGAGCAGGCTTGGGCTGGGCCAGAACAGGGTAGTCAGGCCCTCCATGTGAGAGGAGAACTGCCGAGCACTGAGACGGGTTTTGTCTTGGATTAATTGTTTGCCTTGGATGTGGGTTTCATAGGCTTGTTCCTTTGTTGGCACCTCCCTGTGCTCTTGGTGCGGTGCGGTGGGCCCCTTGATTTACAGAGTGTGCCAGCCCATTTGGTGGGAGATGTGACACCGGGGGTGCCCACGGGTCCCGAGGACTGGGTCTCTGGTGTGTCCTCAGGACTGGAGTTTGCAAAAAGTTGGTGGCAATGGGAATCCAGGTGCAAAGGCACTGTTTTCCTGGTGGCTGGCGATGCAATGTCTTTCCCCTGGATAAAGCAGCCCCTGCGTTCTGGAGCGGAGGTCTTGGCTGGCGTGTGTGGCACCCGCTGCCCCTGCCCGCCCTTTCCCCTGATTTGAAAGGTTGCCACAGCGCCCAATGTGTGGATGAAATCGCATGGGCATTCCGGGAGTGGGAAGACACCGGGAACGGCAGGGAACCCACGCCTGCATCTTTGGTGTCCGGCCCCCTGCCCTCCCAGGCTGGAGCCAGGCTCCTGGCAGGGCGTGGATGAGGCAGAAGCAGTAGGATGCTGCTGTCTGGTGGTGCTTTGGTGGCGGACTCCCAGGAGGAGGTCCCCGGTTGTTGCGGTGGTGTAGGCGGACAATAAAGGGATAGCAGAGTCAGGGGAGGTTGGGAAGCATGGCGACAGTAGGGGCAATTGAGGGAAGGGTCAAGCCACAAATGCCTACAGCAGGCTGGGCGCAGTGGATCATGCCTGTAAACCCAGCACTGTGGGGGCCTGAGGCGGGTGGATCAGGATGGCAGGAGATCCAGACCAGCCTGGCTAACATGGTGAAATCCCGTCTCTACTAAAACTACAAAACATGAGCCCGGTGTGGGGGCAGGCGCCTGTAGTCCCAGCTGCTCTGGAGGCTGAGGCAGGAGAATGGGGTGAACCAAGGAGGCAGAGCTTGCAGCGAACCGAGATCGCGCCACTGCCAGACAGCCTGGGTGACAGATTGAGACTGAATTTGGAAGAGACGGAAGGAAGGAAGGAAGGAAGGAAGGAAGGAAGGAAGGAAGGAAGGAAGGAAGGAAGGAAGGGAAGGAAGGAAGGAAGGAAGGAGGAAGGAAGGAAGGAAGGGAAGGAAGGAAGGAAGGAAGGGAAGGAAGGAAGGAAGGAAGGAAGGGAAGGAAGGAGGAAAGAAAGGAAGGAAGGAAGGAAGGAAGGAAAAGAAAGAAAGAAAAGAAGAAAGAAAAGAAAGAAAAGAGAGAGAATAAAGGCAGAAAAGAAAGAAGGAAAGAAGAAAGAAAGAAGGAAGGAAAGAAAGAAAAAAGAAAGAAGAGAGAGAAGGGAAGAAAGGAAGGTAGAAAAGAAAGAAAGCAAAAACACCTACAGCACCCGGTATTTCCATGCAGTCTCCCATTCAAGTACTAACCAGGCCCAACCCTGCTTAGCTTCCGAGATCAGGCAAGACCCAGCACGTTCAGAGTAGTATGGCTGTAGACACCTACAGAGGGGTCTGGCTTCCCCAAGAGCCAGGCGCAGCCATGCCCGCTGGCTTCCAGCCTTCCCCGCCAGTCCGGGGCAGCCGGGCGTGGATCAGGACCCACTAGCATCTCCCCCGCGGCCTTCCCCCAGCTCCCGAGCTGCCAGGCTTCCACCACGTCCGGCCCGATCGGAACAGGGAGTGTTCCGAGGTATCAGGGCCTGTCGCGGAGGTATTCCTTTGGATCCCTGGTAGCTCAGGAACTCCTTCGAGGCCCCCTCTTGCCGCAGACACCCAGAGCCGTCAGGACTGGCCAAGTTCGAACAGCCGGCCCAGCCGCGCGTGGCCTCTTTCTCACAACGCCCCAACCACGGTCGCTTGTTCCGACCAAGACCTGGCCGGTGGGCAAGAAGACGAGGGGTATTTGGGGTTGAGGGATGACCCTGTTTTGCCTGGAGCTGGCACTAGAGACGGCAGCCTGATCCCCTGTGAGAGGAGCTGAGAGAAACCCAGACACACCCCAACACCACCAGAAGCAAATCCACAGCCCCACACAGACATACCTGGGCTCTTGCGTGCGGGAACCCACATATGCATGCACGCATACGCGCGCGCGCACACACACACACACACACATACACGCCCACACAAACAGCTTGAAGGAGAGCAAGGAAGAGATGGATGGAGAGATTGAAACTGAGGGAGGAAGAGAGACAGCCATTGAGACAGACAGGGGATGGGGAGAGGGAAAGAGACAGACAGAGGCAGAGAACGAGGGAGGGACAGAGAAAGAGAGAGAGACAGAGAGACAGAGGGAAGGTGACAGAAGTAGTGCGAGGTGCGGGGGCAAACCCAGAAGAGAGATGGGGAGGGAGCTAGAGAGCAACAGTGATAGAGTCTTGGAGAGGGTGCGCCTTGCTCCAGTAGGCAGGGCCCTTTTGAGCAGGCCGGGATAGGGTGGGGGGGAATTGAGCTGGGCCAGAACAGGGTGGCCGGGCTGTCTATTGGAGAGGAGTAACGGAGCGCCGAGACCGATTTTGTCTTGGATTAATTACTTGCTTTGGAGGTGGGTTTCGTAGGCTCCTTCCTTTGTTGGCACCTCCCTGTGCTCTTGGCGTGGTGCGGTGGGCCCCTTGATTTCCAGAGTGCCCCCGCCCATTTGGCGGGAGCCGTGGCACCGGGCGTACCCACGGGACCAGAGACATGGGTCTCTGGCATGTCCTCAGGACTTTAGTTTACACGAGGTTGGTGGCAATGGCAATCTGGGTGCACAGGGACTGTTTTCCTGGTGGCTGGCATAGCTATGTCCTTCCCCCCGGATAAAGCAGGACCTGTGTTGTGGAGCGGAGGTCTTCACAGGCATGTGTGGCACCCGTTGACCCTGTCTGCCCCTTCCCCCGGTTTGGAAGATTGCGGTGGCGCCCGATAAGTGGATTGAATCGCCTGTGCATTCTGGAAGGGGATAGGCACCGCGAACGGCAGGAAACCGGCGCCTGAGCCATTGGGGTCCGGCCCCCTACCCTCCCGGACTGGAGATGGGCTCCTGGCTGGGCGGCGGCTAGGCGGAAGCGGTGGGATACTTCTGCCCGGTGGTGCTTTGGTGGCGGACCCCCAGGAGGAGGTCCCCGGCTGCGGCTGCGGTGTAGGTGGGCGATGACGTGGGAGAGCAGTCAGGGGAGGTTGGGAAGCATGGCGACAGTAGGGGGAAGGGAGGGAGGGGGGAAGAAACAAAAGCCTACAGCAGGTCCGGCGCAGTGGATCACGCCTGTAATCCCAGCACTTTGGGAGGCCGAGGTGTATGGATCAGGAGGTCAGGGGATCCAGACCAGCCTGGGTTACACAGTGGAAACCCCTTTCTGGGGCTGGAGAATGGCGTGAACCCGAGAGGCGGAGCTTGCAGTGAGCCGAGATCGCCAAGAACTGCCTCCAGCCCGGCAACAGACGCAGATCCGCCTGGGAAGAAAAAAAAAAAAAGAAGGAAAGAAAGAAAGAAGGAAGGAAGGAAGGAAGGAAGGAAGGAAGGAAGGAAGGAAGGAAGGAAGGAAGGAAGGAAGGAAGGAAGGAAGGAAGGAAAGGAAGGAAGGAAAGGAAGGAAGAAGGAAGGAAGGAAGGAAGGAAGGAAGGAAGGAAGGAAGGAAGGAAGGAAGGAAAGAAACGAAAGAGGGAAAGAAAGAAGAAAGAAAGAAAGATATAGAGGAAAAAAAAGAAAGATAGAAGGAAAGAAAGAAAGAAAGAAGAGAGAGAACAGAAGAAAGGAAGGTAGTATAAAAGAAAGACAAGAAAGAAAGCAAAAAAGCCTACAGCGCCCAGTATTCCCAGGCTGTCTCCCATCCAAGTAAGCAACCAGAACCGACCCTGCTTAGCTTCACGAGAACAGATAATATCGGGCCTGTACAGGATGGTATGTCCATAGTCACCAGCAGAGGCGCCTGGCTGCCCCAAGAGCCGGGCCCAGCCATGCCCCCGGCTTGCGGCCGACTCCGCCAGCCCGGGGACACTGGGCTCGGATCGGGACCTCTGAGGCGTCAGGGCCCAGGGTCCAAGATCCTAGGACCCCGTCCCCTCTTCCGCCCTGTAGCGGAGGTATTCTTTTGGATTTCTGGCCAATCACGAACTCCTACGAGGCCCGTTCTTGCGGCACCCACCCAGAGCTGTCAGGACTGCCCAAGTTCCAACAGCCGGCCCAGACGCTTGTGGCCTCTTTCTCACAACGCCCCCACCACGGTCGCTTGTTCCGACCAAGACCCGGCTGGTGGGCAAGAGGGCGAGTGGGGTTCGGGGTTGAGGGATGACCCTGCTTTGCCCCTGGCTGTCACTAGAGCCAGCAACCTGATCCCCAGCGGGACGGGCTGAGAGAAACCCAGACACACCCCACCACCACCAGGAGCAAATCCACAGCCCCACACACAGACACACCTGGGTAATCTCGCTCGGGATCCCACACGCGTGCACGCACACACACATAGACACACATAGACACACACATACACACACACATATGCACAAACACACAACCGGCTTGACAGAGAGCAAGGAAGAGATGGATGGAGAGATTGAAACCGAGGGAGGGAGAGAGACAGCGATTGAGAGAAACAGGGGAGGGGGAGGGAAAGAGACAGACAGAGAGGCAGAGAAAGAGAGAGGGACAGACAAAGAGAGAGAGACAGAGAAACAGAGGGAAGGCGACAGAAGCAGCACGAGGGGCAGGGGCAAACCCAGAAGAGAGAGTAGGAGGGAGCTGGAGAGAGAGAGCAATAGAGCCTTGGAGTGGGAGCGCCCTGCTCCGGTAAGCAGGGCCTTTTTGAGCAGGTCAGGATAGGGTGGAGGGGGCTTGGGCTGGGCCAGAACAGGGTAGCAAGCCCTTCCCTGCGAGAGGAGCAACGGTGTGCTCAGACGGGATTTGTCTTGGATTAATTGCTTGCTTTGGAGGTGGGTTTCCTAGGCATCCCCCTGTTCTCTTGGTGCGGTGTGGTGGTCCCCTTGATTTGTAGACTGCGCCTGCCGGTTTGGAGGGATTCATGGCAACGGGTGTGCCCATGGGGCCCGAGGCCTGGTTCTCTGGCGTGTCCTCAGGACTGGAGTTTACACGAAGTTGGTGGCAATGGGAATCCGGGTGCACAGGGACTGCTTTCCTGGTGGCTGGCGTAGCAATGCCCTTCCCCCGGATAAAACAGCACCTGCGTTATTGAGTGGAGGTCTTGGCTGGTGTGTGTGGCACCCGCTGCCCCTGCCCACCCCTTCCCCCGTATGGAAGGTTGTGGCGGCGCCCGATGAGTGGATTGAATCTCCTGAGCGTTCCTGGAGCGGGAAGGCACCGCGAATGGCAGGGAACCCATGCCTGGGCCTTTGGGGTCCGGCCCCCTGCCCTCCTGGACTGGAGCCGGGCTCTTGGTGGGGTGGCGGCGCGGAGGAAGCAGTGGGATTCTGCTGCCCGGTGGTGCATTGGTGGCAGACGCCAAGGAGGAGGTCCCCGGCTGCGGCGGGGATGTTGGGCGATAAAGGGGGAGCAGAGTCAGGGGAGGTTGGGAAGCATGGCGACAGTAGGGGGAAGGGATGGAGGGGGTAAGTCACAAAAGCCTACAGCAGGCCAGGCGGGCTGGATCACGCCTGTAATCCCAGCACTTTGGGAGACCGAGGCGTTTCGATCACGAAGTCAGGAGATCCAGACCAGCCTGGTTTACACAGTGAAACCTTGTCTCTTCTAATACTACAAAACATGAGCCTGGGGTCGTGATGGGTGCCTGGAGTCCCAGCTACTCAGGAGGCTGAGGAAGGGGAATGGCCTGAACCCGGGAGGCGGAGCTTGCAGTGTGCCGAGATGGCACCACTGCACTCCAGCCTGGGTGACAGAGCAAGACTCAGAAAGAAAAGAAAAGAAAAGAAAGAGAAAGAAAGAGAGAGAAAGAAAGAAAGAGAGAAAGAGAGAGAAAGAAAGAAACAAACAAACAAACAAACAAACAAAGAAACAAACAAACAAAGAAACAAAGAAAGAAAGAAAGAAAAGAAGGAAGAAAGGAAGAAAGAGAGAAAGAAAGAAATGAAAGAAAGAAGGAAAGAAAGAAGAAAGAAAGAATGCAAGAAAGAAAGAAAGGAAAGAAAGAAAGGAAGGAAGGAAGGAAGGAAGGAAGGAAGGAAGGAAGGAGACACAGAGAAAGGAAGAAAGGAAGGTAGAAAAGAAAGAAATCAGAAAAGCCTACAGCACCTGGTATTCCCAGAGGGTCTCCCATTCAAGTACTAACCAGGCCCCACCCTGCTTACCTTCCGAGATCAGGTGCGTTCAGGGTGGTATGGTGGTAGATGCCGGCAGAGGCACCTGTCTGCCCCAAGAGCTTGGCCCAGCCATGCCTGCTGGACTCCAGCCAGCACCATAGGCCCGGGGCCATCGGGCTGGGATCGGGACCCCCGAGCTCCTGGCCCGCAGCCTTCCCCCTGACTCCCAAGCCCCCAAGCTTCCACCATATCACACCCGCTCTGAACAGGGAGTGTTCCCAGGCGTCAAGACCCAGGCCCCACGATCCTGGGACCCCGTCTGGTGCTCCATCCTGTCGGGGAGGTATTCTTTTGGTACCTGGCCGCTCAGGAGCTTCTGTGAGGCCTCCTATTACCTCACGCACACAGAGCCGTCATGGCTGGCCAAGGGCAAACAGCCGGCCCAGCCGCACGTAGCCTTTTTGTCACAACGCCTCCACCGCGATCACTTGTCCCAACCAAGGACCGGCTGGTGGGCAAGAGGGGTGGGGAGTTGGGGATGGGGCTGGCCCTGTTTTGCCCTGAGCTGGCACTTGAGCTGGCAACCTGATCCCCCGCGAGAGTGAGAGAAATCCAGACACACCCTACCACCACCAGGAGCAAATCCACAGCCCCACACAGAGACACATCTGAGCGCTCGAGTGAGGGAACCCACACACGTGCGTGCGCGCACACACAGACACACACAGACACACACACAGAGATGCACACACACATAAACGGCTTAAAGGAGAGTAAGGAAGAGATGGATGGAGAGATTGAAACCAAGCGAGGGAGAGAGACAGCAATCAAGAGAGACGGGGGGGAGGCGGAGAGGGAAAGAGACAGACAGAGAGGCAGAGAAAGAGAGAGGGACAGAGAAAGAGAGAGACAGAGAGACCGAGGGAAGGCGACAGAAATATTGAGAGAAGCAGGAGCAAACCCAGAAGAGAGAGGGGGAGGGAGCTAGAGAGTGAGAGCTATAGAGCCTTGGAGAGACACCGCCCTGCTCCAGTAGGCAGGGCCCTTTTGATCAGGCCGGCATAGGGTGGAGGGGACTTGGGCTGTGCCAGAACAGGGTGGCCAGGCCGTCCATGCAAGAGGAGCAACGTGGAGCGCTGAGACCTGTTTTGTCTTGGATTAATTGCTTGCTTTGGATGTGGATTCCATAGGCTCGTTCCTTTCTTGGCGCCTCCCTGTGCTCTTGGTGCGGTGCGGTGGGCCCCTTGATTTGCAGTGTGCCAGCCCGTTTGGCGGGAGCCGAGTCATCAGGCGTGCCCACAGGGCCCGAGGCCTGGTTCTCTGGCGAGTCGTCTGGACTGGAGTTTACAAGAACTTGGTGGCAATGGGAATCCAGGTGCACAGGGACTGTTTTCCTGGTGGCTGGTGAAGCAATGTCCTTCCCCCGGATAAAGCAGGTCCTGTGTTCTGGTGTGGAGGTCTTGGCTGGCGTGTGTTGCACTTGCTGCCCCTGCCCGCCCCTTCACCCGGTTTGGAAGGTTGCGGCAGCGCCCAATGAGTGGATTGAATCGCCTGGGCGTTCCGGGAACGGGAAGGCACTGCAAACGGCAGGGAACCCGCGCCTGCGCCTTTGGGTTCCGGCCCCCTCCCCTCTCGGGCTGGAGGCGGGCTCCTGCCTGGGCGGCGGCTAGGCAGAAGAGGTGGGATGCTGTTGCCCCATGGTGCTTTGTTGGCGGACCCGCAGCAGGAGATCCCCAGGTGCGGCGGGGGTGTATGTGGGCGATAAAGGGGGAGCAGAGTCAGGGAAGGTTGGGAAGCATGACGAAAGTAGGGGGAAGGGAGGGATGGGGGAAGCCACAAAAGCCATCAGCAGGCCGGGCGCGGTGGATCACGCCTGTAATCCCAGGACTTTGGGATGCCGAGGTGGGTGGATCACCTGTTCAGGAGATCTAAACCAGCCTGGCTAATATGATGAAACCCCGTCTCTAGTAAAACTACAAAACATGAGCCGGGCGTGGTGGCAAGTGCCTGTAGTCCCAGCTGCTCAGGAGGCTGAGGCAGGAGAATGGCAAGAACCTGGGAGGCCCTGCTTTTAGTGAGCTGAGATCAGCCACTGCCCTCCAGCCTGGGTGACAAAGTGAGACTCCGTCTGGAAGAAAAAAGAGGGAAGGAAGGAAGGAAGGAAGGAAGGAAGGAAGGAAGGAAGGAAGGAAGGAAGGAAGGAAGGAGAAAGAAAGAAGGAAAGATAGAAGAAAGAAAGAACGAAAGGAAGATAGAAAAAAGAAAAGAAAGAAAGAAGGAAGGAAGGAAAGAAAGAAAGAAAGAAGGGAAGAAAGAAAGAAAGAAAGAAAGAAAGAAAAAGAAAAGAAAGAAGGAAGGAAAGAAAGAAAGAAGGAAGGAAGGAAGGAAAGAAAGAAAAAAAGAAAGAAAGAAAGAAGAAAGAAAGAAGAGTGAGAAAGAGATGGGAAAAAAGGAAGTTATATAAGAAGGAAAGACAAGAAAGAAAGCAAAAAAGT